>NC_135770.1:15905034-15925501 GCF_052425735.1 Oculina patagonica | reverse complement strand
ACCTTAGGGTGCGTTTCTTTGGGAAAATCCAAAATTGGATCATTGATCTCAGATCACACGGATACTTTGCTCCCAAAGAAACGAAGAATCCGAAAACGGATTTTTTGCCATGACAACCCCGTAAACACATTTCGCACAGAACATAAAATATCAGCACAAATTAATTTTTTGGCGAAGTAGATCTTCTTTAGCGTTAAGCACAATGTGGCGAGAAAGCATCTGAGCGCGAAGAATGATTGCGAAATGATCAGTGCAAATTTCACTCGTGACAATTTCAAAAGGATACAACTTCCGTAGGCACACAGTGGCTGTTCTAGAAAACCTGTATCTCGTTTAAAATGATACTACATATCTATCTGAAAGAGCAAAGAGCGAACCTGTATTTTCACAGCAAAGACCGCTGGGGCAAGGTACTTTTGACGAATCCTTTCCCAAAGAAACGCACGGAAATACGAATCCTAAAAATCCGGATTCAGATATGATCTGATGTATCCACTCGAAGTGTGGATTCTTCAGATCATTGATCCAAGATTAATCCATTTTTGGATATAGGTAAAGAAACGCAAAATCCGTTTTTGGATCAAGAATCCGGATTTGGATTTTTCCAAAAGAAACGCACCCTTAATTACAACACTTGCTTACAGCTTTAACAAAGGAAAATAAAATATTGCGACAAATTGACCTTAATTTTTAACATGGAATTTCGAGGACCTAAATACAGAATACTAATTATACAAGACATTTTAATTTTTTACATATACACAAAAGGCTAATTACTACTAGTTAATAAAATAATAAATATTGTGTACAATAGTCGACAAAAAGAAAAAAAGAAACGCTATGTTTCTTGTATGTAGTTAATTTAACAACCCAAAAGAAATAGTTAAGAGAAGTGGCAAATGGTTTTATATCTTAATAATGAAAACTGAAACCAAGTCATACACTGTTAAACTAACCTCTAAACTAGGAAATTTTTGTTACCGTTTTGCTTATCTTACAGTGCTTTTTGCAGGTATCTGTCCTCAAACAAGATCACTTTTCTATCTGACAGAGTGTTTGAGAACCTGACAAAGCTGACAAGGCTGTGAGTAAATAGACACATACAGAACATATTATAAAGAGAAGTTCCATCGAATTGCACAAATGATCATAACTTTTGAAATACTGAAAACGTACATGTGATTTTGCATATTTTAGCCGATAAAGGACTACACTTTTCGGCTGTGTAAAGTAGAGCTATCAGTTAGGTCCCGAAATTGAAATATTTGCTTCTAAATAAAGGTCATTTTTTTAACCTTCGTTCGATGCCAATCAGTAGTGGTCAATCGAGGGAAAACTTGCTACTTTCTTAGAAAACTAGAAATGTTTATGAACAAATTGATACAAAAATTGTCGGTGTTCGATGCAAATGAAATATTTGACAGCGGCTCGAAAAATGCCTATTTTTCTAATTTGCCAGACATTGCGGAGGGGAATGGGAAAAATATTTAATGGCTCCTAACGCGGCCAGAAAATCATTTTGAGTGGGTGTTTTTCAAAAAGATGGCCTCTTAATTAACGAGTTTACCTAAAGATTTTCTCACCACTGTCAATGCAAACGCCTGCCGACCTATTGGTCTAACAGGTCCCTTTTTAAAACGTGTTTTTAAAAAGCAAAACATTAAGCGATTTAGAATTTTTAAAGCCTGGCAAAAGAATCCTGAAATACTGAGGTAAAATCTTAAAAATTGTGCTGATCAAGCCAGGTTTTTTTAGTTATAAGCGGTTTTCTCAAGTCTTCTTTTTTAATAAACCGCGATTATTCTTAAAATGCCACGGTGAAATTTTTTGTTATGATTTCAAACACGTTGGCAATATGTTGAAGTTCACACACAGCAAGTTGCTCTAAAAACCGCTCTATTATTCTGCTCGTCTCAACTGCCCCAGAAATATGATAGCTATCTTGACCAAATGCCCACCCCCTTAAAGGCTGATATCGCTTAAAACTTGTGTGTAAAAGATTAAAAGATCTGAGTTTTGCATCAAAAATTTAGCAATCAATAAAGTTGGACAATTTTAAGCCGATATATTGAGAAATTCAAATAAATGATATAACTGCAATTTGTCGATTTGTTTTGCATATTTTCAAGCAAGTGCTAATACACGATAATTCAAAGGTTCATGCCAAGTTTCAATGTGTTTGGTTCATACGGTTTGAAAAGTTTTGGACTGAAAATATGGTAACTTTTGCTTTCTAAGTTGCTCGTCGCTTTGCAAACCTGCATGGCGTATTTAATTATTCTGTGTTGTTGGAAGAGCGTTGTTAATTTTAAATTCCCCCACCATTTTCTGCCGCTTGGGAATTGCACTTTCAAAACCAAAGCCATTCCCAAGCGGCAGAAAATCGTCGGAATATGGGAAAAACGTGCGGCCTCGGTGCCAAAACCCTGCGGGGGCAATACCAAACTCCATCTTTCCCTGAATCACTTACCGTGTAACACTTTACGCAGGTATTTGCAATCGAACAAGATTACTTTTCTATCAGACAGAGTGTTTGCAAACCTGACAAAACTGATATGGCTGTAAGTGAATAGACACATACATAGCATACTGTACGGATAGGTTGTACATTTCATCGCAAGCAAAGAATGCTTAAGAGAAATGACAAACGATAATATGCCGTTATTATAAAAACTAAAACCCAGTCATGAAATTGTTACCAGAATTGAAATTTGGTTTGCTTTTTTACATAGCCGGTAATGTTTTTTTACAGGAATTTGTCTTCAAATGCTATTAAATTTCTACCTGACAGAGTTTTTGCAACACTGACCAAACTGGCATACTTGTAAGTGAATAGACAAAGAGAAATCATACCGTATGGACAAAGTGTATCCAATTGTGTTCATTATACAGCAATTTAGCCACATCAAATTCCTACGGGTAGTTGCCAATAGGTCTTTTTCAGTAAACCTTATTGCCTTATATGGGAGGCGTTTGCTTTGAACACGGAGGTCAAATTCAATCTCGAGTTCGGTCGACAAAAATGGCAAAAAAATTATCACGTAAATTTCCCTGACGAATTATATACTTGATAGTATACACTAGTATTTCATGCAAATAGACGTGAGAATTTTCCACCATTCTTTTGTCGACTGATCTCGGGCCTGAATTTGACCTCCGCGGTAAACGCAAACGCCTTTCATATAAAGTCATAATCAGTATTGATTGATGAATGCATATCGCCAACTAAAGAGTTTCAATTCAAAATGTCACGTATTACTAAAATTGACGGTTATGAACACTAAAAGCTATTCTATCCGGCGGTATTTGAATGCACGATTAAGTTGACCCAAGGTTAGCATTTATTTTGATTTCAGCTTTAGAGCTGTTTAGCAATGGTTTTGGTTCATCGTTTTTGACTATAAGCGAAACTCAGCAAAACAATAGCAGTGAAAAATGCATTATAAAAGAGAAACTTTTATTTCTAAATTAGCGTAAATCGTTTTTCCAACAACCCAGCGCAAAATTTTGATCTTTTGGTATGCTGTTCATTTTATCAAGTGAAATTCATGTTTTCACAGATATTTGTCGTCAAACAATGTTACATTTCTGCCTGACAGAGTATTTGAAAACTTGACAAACATGTACTTACTGTAAGTAAATAGTAGCTTACATAACATACTGAAAGGAGAACTTATATTTATTTCTTTTATCGTATGCAGAAATAAAAATGAGACAAAAGCTTTTAAGACGAACAATTTTATACCTGTGTAAGCCTAAAATCATGTTTTGTAACATTATCCAAAAAAATAGTTGCCTATTTCCTTCAGGGATTTGCCATCTAACAATATTAAACATATCTCTAAGGGAGTGTTTGGAAATCGTAAAATACTGATTTGGCTGTAAGTGAATATGCACATACCATAAAGGAACAGATACTGTAAGTTTTGTAGTCTGTTGTATGTTAATTTAATCGCACACACTTATGCGCATTGTCGCCATTTAGTTCTATAGAATAATTTTATCCAATTTTCAAGCAGTCAATACATGTCAGCTCAAGCTAATACAATCTTTGTATATTCTGTGGGAAAACCCTTCGCATAATCAGCAACTTTTACATATCAGTCTATTCAAGCCAATCCTACTTGTTACCGCACTTTCTTCTGTTGTTTGTCTACGTACTGAATTAGAAATTGCTAGCTGCTCTTTTTCAAACTCACATCTTCTGTAAGACTTCAACTGAAGGCAGTTGAGGAGGTAGCCGTTTTTGCCAAAACACGTCTGTAAAATTTTAATTGCTGCTGTCTAGACATGTTGATGCCAGACATACTAAACAGAAAGTTTTCCTGCCTTTAGTATAAAGTCGAAAGCCATAAATTCGATTCTATAAGCAGCAATTTGACCATTTCGTTGAGTTACAAGTGTTTTATATGTCGGGAAAATCCCAGAAGATTGGGTATTTCACCGTTTACCGACCGTCCCAGATTGTGGTGGTAGTGGCGGTGGTGATGGTGGATGAAGGGAAGACAAAATTGTGCAAACGTTTTTGTTTAGGATAAAGGTTAAAAGCGAAAATGATATGCTTTTGCTCTTGAGTTTACCCAAGCGCAGCGAGTTTAAAACCATTGTTACCACCACCTCCTCCTCCAACATTTTAGGTGGCTCTGAACCCCATGTACAGATTTATTTCAAATGCCAAAAGTTGTATCTGAACATGCTGATCATTATTCCATTGTAAAAATGGGGTCACAGAGCTCGTGTTTGAGTTATAAGCACATAAAGCAAAAATTAAGTTTGTGTTTTAACAGGTTATACCGTTGCTATTTCAAGAAAATATTCATATCTTGTTCACCAGTGATTACGCATCTGTTTAATTCCAAAACTGTTGCGTCAACTGAAAAAGAGTCGTAGTATTGATTCGTCAAAGTTGAGGTGCTAAACAAATGCAAGAAACTGTTTTCAGCCACCTTAAAAGCAATTGTTGACCATTGTTCGAAAAAATGATGTTTCCAGTAGATAATTAATGTGATATAGTTTGTATAACTACAAACTTTATGGTTCAGTGATTTCAAATAATAAAAACAGATGCTTCTATTGGGCAATTTTTAAGAGGAAATCTCCACTAAAACCGAGCCAAACCGAAAGTGGCATATGATAAAAAATCAATCTCCTTCATATTTGGCCCAAAGAAAGCCTATGATTGGCCTATGATTGGCCTATGAAAAGCCTATGATTGGCCTATGTTTGGCCTATGATTGGCTTGAAAGTTTTAAATCGACATTAAGAAGTTTACATGGCTACAACACTAGACATGGATACCTACCTAGACTGCCTAAACCTAAAACGGAAAGCGGAAAGAGAGTATCCTACTTCCGCTTTACAAATGACTGGTTGTCTCTTCCAGAATTTTTAAGAAAGCCGATGCCATGCGAGATTTTTAAGAAAACCCTTACAAAGTTCTTACTGGATAAACATTTTAGACTATGAACAAATATTTTTAGTTGCACAATGTTATATAATGTTATAATTATAAGATAACTATTTGTAATTAGTTTTTTTTAGGACAGTAGGTAGTTATTTTATATTTTAGATCTGTGACATTTGTACTTCCTTTTAGATTTTAATACTTTTTTATTTCCCATTTTTAACCTTAGTTAGTAGTATCTTAATTCTTGTCCTAGTTTTTAATGTTAGTTAGCATACAACATGAGTTTTGTCTTTTTATTGTTTTTTAGATTTTAATGTATTTTAATGTTTAACATTTATTTTCTCAGAGGACCCTCCTGAAAACCACCCCCTAGGTGATTGGAGGCCTCCTCTTAAAATATTATTTTATTATTATTATTTTTATAAAAACGTGGTTGGATTTTTTTCTTCAAATATGTTTAAACCGGCCAAAAACTTACAAAACCGTTTCCGCCCCACGTGTCTTTAAAAACACAGAAAATAAACGTGACTCTTACCATGTCGCAAACTTCGCACTGGGTCATTCGTATTAAATAAAACCCTGTTTTGGGGCCTAGAAATGTGCTGTTAACGTGTTGTTTATAAGTCATTTGAGTACAATTTTTCGTCTTTAAGTTAAATTCAAGGGCACGGCGGCCCACTGAAAATCACTAAAATTCGGTTGTTCGAAATTCTTAATTTGACGCTCTCTTTTGAGAGAGAACTTCCCTAGCCATTAAGACTCCAAATCACTTGAAACTAAGTTATTTTGAAAGAGGAAATGCTGTTCTCAAACCCGGTGTAAAAATGTGTTTCGGGATTTTTATAAGCGCTGAGTGCGAACGCCCTAAAAATACTGATAATCGCAACATTATCTGTCAATGAAATGTAAACAATAGCCACATTCTTCTGACTCTATAGTCCAAAACGTCTTATTCCCAGTCCTTACTCTTGTTTCTATCGATATTTGGATGTAAACTGTTTAGGTCATCTTGAATACGATATTTTTCCAATATCGAGTATTAGGCGTATTTAGAATCCTATCGATAGCCATCTCCATGGAGTTTTCAAGCGTTCCGTCGACAACTTCAATGCATCTCGGTTTGACATTCAACTTTATGCCACTCTCAGGTCTGCCATCACATTCACATCTCTTGTTAAACAGCCGTCGAATAAATAAACCCTTATTGTGTCAACACCATCATAAGAATCCAATCACAGTAGGAGGAGAGCGGCTAGAAGAGGTGGACTCGTTCACATACCTGGGCAGTGTTATTGGGAAAGAAGGAGGTACGGATGTAGATGTAGGAGCAAGAATTGGCAAGGCAAGGGCAGCATTTTAACATGTTTAAAAACATCTGGAAGTCCAAGGAAATCTAGTCCAGTCCCTGAACTCTTTCTTCCGCGCGCCCTTTATAGGGGTTGAACCCAGGCGCGCAAAAAGAGAGTCCAGGATATCTTGCATGCGCATGCGCCAGTTTTTTCCCCCTAAATCCGGGGAAAAACCATATTTGGCAGCACTTTTAAAAACGCACGCACACAGATGACGAGTTCAACTACGCGACCATGTACACTGTACTAAAGCAGGATCACCGGAACAACTTCGAAAAAGCCTAGCTTGCCAGTCATTGTCTACTTGAAGCTAACGACCAAAAACAGCTGGAGACGCGTCACGGATGCAAAGCTTAAGATAATGGGTTACACCTGGCAGGAAGCTGTGCGAAAAGCCCAAGGTCGAGCTCCCTAGAGAGGTTTTGTCAATGGCCTATGCTCCACCAGGAGCGACGGGCCTAAGTAAGTAAGCAAATATTGTGTCAACCCTTTTCTTTCCTCAACCGAAATGCTTATCGGCTGTTCCCCACGGTCCGTCGTTAAACAAACTGTTGTTCTCCGATGTTGACTAACTTTACCTGTCACGCAATGGCTTCTGTAATAGTCACTCGAAAGGGGTTTTTGTAACACGATTTCCATGAATGAAAAAAAAGATAAATCGAAAGGACGTCTACGTAAACCAAACCTTCGTGTTAAAGCTGTGCAAACATACCTTTGTAACCCTTCACAGCTTCTGTAAAATTATGTATCCAAAAGTGAAGTGAAGCCTGTCAAACCGGTTGTACCAACCAAGAAAAAAATAGTACATATCATAATTGACAAACCTGTCCAACTGGTTATACGATATTTCCCCTATTTTTTTAATGATTCTATGACGTCACGTCTGTTGATGTTTTCCACAAAAATGAACTTTAAAATTCACAAAACGGCTTTAAACATCTCTACCATACTACGTATTCTTGTTCATTGCAGATATTTGGTTTCTATAAAAGGTTAAGAAATGTGTGTCTTGCTGAAGACCGAGTGAAGGGAAGAAATCAAATCGAATCTGGTGGTTTTAATTAATCTTCGTGCTTAGAGCCTTGTAATCATAGAATATGATCCAGTGAACTTTATTTCCAGAACTGAATCAATCAACGTCAGCTAATAAAGTATACAAAAATTAGGGAAAACGGACATTCTTGCAGGGTTCCATAACTTGGAGAATAAACTACTTTTACAGCAAGTGTTTTGTCGCAATTGTCAACTCATCATGCCCAAAATTTGTGTCAAGTTTGAGAAAAATCGTTCATTTGAGCTGTATGACCCCTGCCTGGGCTTGGGCTTGTGTCTCAAAAAAGGTCATTCTTAACTTCTTTTGTACATGCATAAGACCAGTTCTAGAGTATTGCGCGCCGGCTTTTCACCATAGCCTTCCCGCTTACCTAAGCGACGATATAGAACGTGTACAGAAACGCGCGCTATTTATTATCGATCCACACGCATCATATCAGGATAACCTATCATGTTGTAATCTAAGCTCCCTAAAGGAACGACGTTCTATCTTGTGCTTGTAAACATAGCTTTTTTCCTTCTATGGCAAATTTTTAATATAATTATAATAAATTTTAATAGTTGTATTTTTAATAATTTATCTCTTTGTAAATTTTTACGCAATTCAGTTTTAGACTGTCATGTAAAAATATGAATAAACTATCTATCTATCTATCTATCTATCTATCTATCTATCTATCTATCTATCTATCTATCTATCTATCTATGGTTCTTCCTGCTGGTTTCCTTACGGACACGCTCGCCCTTAGGCCAAATTGAAGTGTAGTTCATTTTGTCTTGACAAAACCATGCGCCCTAACAAATTTTTTGTAAGGCAAGATCGCCCCCAATAACCAGGCTGTAAACAGTCTAAGCCTGCAAAGAGCCCTATAGTTTCATTCAGCCCTAGACCATATTTTCCAATGCGTTCTTCTATGTTTTGTGTTTCTTTCCGACTTCGGCATTAAGGTATTCCATCACCATGATGACGTTATGCTTTATGGTTACTACCACTTAAGACTGCCATTGCTTATAAAAATCGTACCTCATCCGTGGGCGGATAGCATTTGATAACTGTGGAAAACATGGAATAAAATTTTCCGAATAGTTCTCTTAGTCACTGGTTTCCATTTGATGCTTTTGCAGATGATAAGCTTCGCGCATGAGAGCCACATCTATGATGTCCATCAGAGAGCATTCAATGTTGTTTACGTTCTCGCGATAGATTTATACGCACAATTAAAATGTAGTTTACCCAAGCGAGTTGCAATGTTTCCCACAAAACATGATGGGTTGGTACCTATGCATGTCTATTTAACTAGTCGCTGTAGTGTTTATATACGGTGTTAATCCACTCCGCATAAAATATTGATTAAAGCTACAACAACAAAACCTATTTATTAACGCGTAAACGAACATGCGATATGTAGGTTTTTCCTATCGCAAACAAGGAATAAACCAATGTAGTAAATTATTTTCTTAACCAAGCTAATTACTAATGTTTTTACGTATTGGGTGATGCCCTTTCACAGTGGTTTGTCTTCCAACGTTATTAGAATTTTACCTGACGATGTGTTTTCTAACCTGAGGCATCTTTCTTACCTGTAAGTTAATAAAAGCGTACTTTACTTTTACCGTATGTATTTAAAACTATTTCGTAATCAAAGGTACATTTGCCCTTCAGATATATTCCATACTTTATGTCTTAATGTATTCGTTTTTTGAGCAAGCAAAAAGATAACTAAGAAAGTGGAAAAATAAACCGCGTCTTGACAACAACAACACACATTTTTTACTTAATTTACGTAATATTATAGTATTTTCAGGTCACATTCACTCAGGATTATTCGGGATAAATCTAATCGAGACGAGTAACAGAAACCTGACATTTACACGTAAATAATAGTAAGAAAAGAAAGCTTCAAAAGGCAAATAAAGGTGAATTAAATTAGTCAAAAGAAACAATTCAACATTAAAAATAGAAACAAATTTTTGAATTAACATAAGGAAAAGGTAGTGAACGGCGTTTAGCCGGCAGTGGTCCTGGTTTCATAAGGAAGCTTTTAAAGCAATGACAATAGCGACGCCGAGGACAACGCCTAGTGAAAAATGAATTTACATTTTACTCGAGAATTTCGCGATTATCCAGATGTATTCGGTGTATCTATTGGTTAAGGAGCTAGCTCTAGATGAATATGTAAAGAAAGCGTTCACCTTCAGGAGGAAAAAGAGACATCCACCGCAATAGAGTCAGAGACTTCACTACTAAGTGGAGGGAGACGTATACCGGAAGTGACGCTTTTGTCATGTGTCCATCAAACTATGTCCTTCTGTATTGTCAGCCATCTTGTAATGCAAATGTCGTTGTGTTCCTGAGTTCTGTGTGTGTCTTCTTTTTCGGGCCTATTGCAATGTTCTGAACATGCAAGCTATTGAAATCGATTGCATAATCCTCGAACAATGGACTAATCGGTGTAAGCTGCAATAAAAGTTCTTAGACAGAATCAAAGAGAAGCTGTAGTTACTGATGGAGCGACATTAAAACTGTAAATATTGTAGAATTCGCAGTAACAATTTCGTAACAATTCAGTATTTGAAAGAGCCGTACCTAGCATAATTAGGAAAACCACCTTCTTTTCAGACGCATTACTTTGGTTTCTTGTTAATACAAACCTCTAAAACATTAACATGACCGCGGAAAAACGGATTTCGTTCTATTTTGGTTATGAAATATGACAAGTGTTTGTTTTCAAAACAAAAACTTAAGTAATTCATAATTGATTCGGCTGATACTCTCCACAGGGACTTATCTTCAAACATTATTTTATTACTACCTGAAAGAGTGTTGGAGAACCTGACCAAACTGATGTACCTGTAAGTGAATAGACATCTAAATGACCGGCTTAAGTGAAAACAAATTCAGGGGTTAGGTGCACTTTAAGTTCGCGGTTTTGGTAAGCGTACGCTTACCAAAAACATAATTTCTCAACTATTTTTGGTCAAAAAGCCTTGTTATTCAATTTGCAAAATTCCCAATTTTTTTAAAACATGACATAGAGTGGTTTCTTTCAAATGAAGGAAAATTTCATTCAGCAAATGCGTTCATGTTTACTTGCCAGGATGTCAAAGGTGGCGTGGCTTAGTAACCAACCTTCAGCTGCTATTATCACGTCTCGCGGGGTGTTAAGCTACGACGTCCTGGGAATGAGAGGTTTTATTGCTTTGTATTGCAAAGTAAACGTAGTTACTGCATATGTTGAATAAAACATCTTTTTGTTCATTGACGTTAGGTTTTTGCAGAATAACAAGATTTCTTCGATATCGAGTAACACTTTTGCCAGATCCACCCAACTGCGATATCTGTGCGTGTGTTATTTTGTTTGTATTATGTACAATAATATAAGGTGCAAAATAAATATTGACTTTGATATTTGCTTTTTGTTAAATGCGTACTGAGATTTATTACAGACACAGCTAGGTGTGAATTGATTGTTTAAGCAAGTTCTCACTATCGTATGTCCAGTCCGAGGCCTCGTGACTAATACACCACACGAGTACTACGAGTAACATACAGGTAACATACGAGTAACACACGGAACATACGGGTACATACAGGTACATACGGGTAACATACGAGTAACATACGGATACATACGAGAAACATACGGATACAAACGGGTGCATACCAGTTCCTATTTCATTTCATTTCATTTTTTTTTTTTCATTTTTGTTTTATGCTCCCCCGCCTCCTTCCTCTCAAAAAGGTTGCGTGACGAGTCCAAAACAAAAGTAAGACACAAAACGATTTACTAGTAAAAAAGTCAAGATTTTGCGGAAATGTTATAGGATCACGCTTGTCAATCATACGATCTTACCCGTAACATACGAGTAACATACAGATACCTGCGGGTGCATACCAGTTCCTATTTCATTTCACTCTATTTTATTTTATTTTTTTTATTTTTATTAAATGCAACACAAGGAAACAAAACAAAACACACGGGTACATTCAGATAACACACGAGGTATAATAATCGAATAATAATCTAAAAAAGTATTGATTCTTCATCCCTCTCCCCTCAAAAGAAGATTGCGTGACGGGCCCAAAGGCAAAGAGCATTGCTGGTTTTCACTGTCACGCCATGATAAAGTATTAAAAGAGGTTGGCAAAGGGTTTGGGGGTGACGCATGGTGCCACTCAAATTAGCTTTGTGACGTGTTACTTCTTGTTGGCTTGCATTAACAAATTAGGCAATTATAAATAATCAAGGGGTTTATGACCTGATTTTTATGAACTTTATAAGTAAAGTAGTTTACAGTTACAGTTGAAGGTTACGGTTTTAGTTAAATGTTACAAAGAAATATTACAGAGAAATGGCAAAGATTTCTTTAATTATTTTAACTCCTTATTTATTGTTTGTTGTATTGTCATGCTTTCCAGGCTTCAGTATTGGCAATTTGATAGACAATAGACACCATGTGAATCTAAATATGATTTACACATGAACAATAAATCTTATTTGATCCGAGTGTTTCAAGTAACGTCTAAAGTATGTGTTACAAGAGAAATACGGTTATTTATAATAAGATATTCCGGTGCAATGAAATCCCTACCCTTTTCCTATGTTTTGAATGATTTTGGCATTTCGTTTAAGTCGTCTGGAACTAGTTAGTCAGTGAATTCCAGAAGATAAGCCATTGATCTTATGACACTGACGTCTAGCAATACGTTTTGTCCAAATCGCTGCAACATGTCGCGGGGACAAGTCTGTGCAACATAACATCTCGAGTAAATAGTGCATTTTTTTGAAAATCTTTGTCGCTGCGATAAGTCACACGAATTCAAACTGGATTAAATTCGTGCGACTGATCGCAGCGACAAAATAAATGAAAGCACCGTTGTCGCAGCATGTTTACACTTCTGCGACAAGTCGCTGCGACAAACTATAAAAATAACCAATGAGAGAGCGTCATATATTTTCCCATGATCCCTCAGAACCCATTCAAGATGGCGACTGAACATGTGGCAGACAACAATCATAGCCATCCGAGGATTTTTTTTTTTTTTTGAAATGTAACCACAACTAGAATGCTAATCCAGTTTTCTATAAAGAAAACAGACTCATGTGGGATAAAAATCAAAAAGACTACGGGAAAAAGCTACTCCAAATTCGCTGCGTGTACACCGAACAAGCGTCATATATTTAATAACCAAATCACGGCAGACTGTCATAATTTGCACAGTATCGCCATTTGACTATCCGTGGTTGTTGTTTCTTTCCACTGATTTTCCTCACCGTCACAAGCAGATTATGTTCACTAAAACTAGATGTAGCAACTTTAGCAAGGCTAATGTTTTCTGGATGAGTAGTTCCGACTAGGTCAGTGAGAGTAGGGCATAGAAAGTGATTTGTACAGATATTTATTTACTCGTTGCAAAACTTTGAAAAACGAAAGGGTGAGCGCTCGTGGCAATGTGCTTGCTCGCTTACTTGCTTACTTACTTATATTTAACGTTAGAATCGGTTTGAGCTTTATTAAACCCTTAATTACCCTTTCACCTTTTTTACGTTTAGATTCCTCAATGCCAATCTATTAGAGCACATCCCATATCAAGCCTTCGTTAATATGAATCGGCTTGAGGTTATGTAAGTATTTAAATAAGTCACAAGAATAAGCAAAGAGCAAGCTCTTCACTGGTACTAGAAATCAATATGTTCAACATCTAAGTCATCCATTTAACTCATCGAAGTTCAACTGAATATGCAATAACGTATACCAAATATCCTCTGAGGCTGTGGTAAACAATTGTTTAGGTATGTACCAAGCCAGTGAAATAAGGTAACAAAAGGGTAAAAAAGTCTGCGTTTGAGCAAATTGACTCATCAGGTCAGAGCGTATCCGGGTTTCAGTAGCATAAAGCGACTAGGAGTGTTTTTTTTACTCCCCCAGCAAAATGGACTAAATGGCAATATTTCCGTAATTTTCGGCTGGCAAATAATTTCCATTGTCAAATTTCTGCTTAGACTAATAAAATTATAAATGGTCCACGCGGCTTGCGTTTCACCTCGTCCATGTCTAAAACTCTCAAACTGATACGATCCGTGAAAGGCATTGCACTCTTTGTTCGTCTCGTGCAACCCTTATGGCTTGTGAAACCGTTTATGTGCCGTTTATCAGGACCTATCAACAGATGGATTTATAAATAAAAGTCGTCTCATTGTTAATTTCGCGAATGACACGGAATTGTCAAAATGACCACAATTAATTAAGTGTCGAGTTGACTTGTGCAAATAAGTGAACACAGTTGACAGATTAACGAAGACTTCCCTGTTTTTCTCTGACACAAAAAAGATGAGAATTCAAATCTCACACAGACAAAAACACGTTGGAAGTCCGGTTGGTACCTCGCGCGCGAAATATTCTCAAGGTCACATTCAGGATTTGGAAGTGCGCTGTCATTGAAAAGATTGCGTCACGAGCAAAAAAACTGCGAAAGGAGAGTACATTGTGTAAAGATCCAAATGTCGAAACAAATTTATAACAGAAAAAACACATCGCATTGCAAGATGGTGACACAAACCGAAAGCTATCCTATTTGACTGTACAACAGATTTAAAAAGACAACAGGTTCAACAACAATTTCTAAGGATACGAAAGGCAAGTTTATCTCTACATTTTTAATTCAGTTAGTAGATTTTTACATTACATTATCACGGCTTACAAATAAAGGCCTGGAAAAATATTCAGTTCTCGCTCTGGAGTCAAACACTTAAATAAGAACAGGGGGGGTACAAAGTCGGCACTTTTCTTTGAAGACATAGCAGTGCCTGGAAACGGTGCGAGTCTATGTCAATCAAGCCGTTGCTACGAAAGACGTCAAACCAAAGTTTTGTTTTCTCAGAAAGATTTAAATATCAATGACTGTGTGCGTGTGAAATGCGAATAGTGGCGGTGTTTGCGTTTGATGTTTTACGCCGCTGGGATGTTTTTGGCATTTTCAGCCAGATTTCTGACCTGATGTTTCACGTCAATGAGAATGTTTTGGCGGCGTGGAATAACAAGCGAAAAATTTGTCACGGTTGAAATTTAACAACCAAAAAATGAGAAATAATTTCAGAATCATTGGAGTTATTTTTAATAAGTGTAATTCGCAAGCCTTACTTTTGCGAGACTGGTCACCGTTATCACTGTTTGTTGTTTTGATGTCCGGCAAACTTCAAAGAAGCAATCAAAATGCAAATAGCTATTGTATTTTGTGCAAGGTCAAGACCAAAACATGCGAACTAAACAATGACATTTCTCAAGCTATCCAATGCGCCCTTAGCAACCATTCGATAGCTACTGCGCAGTCTCGGTTGTCCGGCACTGCTATGACCACTTTTTGAGTCGTGTCACAAAGGAAGTTTCTTCTCCCCCCCCCCCCTGAATAAGAACAAACAAGAAAAAAGCTTTTGCCAAAGCCAGTCGTTAAAATAGCCACCAAGTCTTTCCCATCGAAACGACGCGCAATGCTGTTTTTAAATGTTGTGACACAACGTTAAACCATTTCTTGAATTAACATCATCACCCAAAGTGGCAAATGATTCCCTTCATGCAGTTCCCACTGCTGCCTGTCTTTTTGCCTTCTTCCTCAGCTCTCTCCAGCGGACTGCACTCATCCGCATCTCTTTTTCAACTGTCTATCGCCAGGTCTTTTTTGGTCGTCCTCTTGCTCTTTTCCTAGGTCGTTTTCAGTTTAATGAGTAAATCCATCAATAAGTAAATTCCAGAAGTCGTCACATTGCGCGATTGGCACGTAATCGTCTTAATTTATAAATAGCCTGCATGTTAAGACAAGCCCCGTTTCGCAATAAATATTTAAATTTATTTCTCGCACCGTGGTAAACCGTTTCAATAACGACACAAAAAAGTAAGTTTTTTCCCAGGCCGGTCGGTAGTAAACCAGTAAGTATTTTACATCGAAAAGACGCGCAATGGTCCTACTTCAAACACTCCCCATCAAACCGAATGTGTTCACGAATTCGTATCTCCTTGGAGTAACATATTCATCACCCAATTTGTTTCCCTTTGGAAACAAATTGTTTACAGGAACTGACGGACCAATCCATAGAGTGAAAGTTTGCCCAGCTACATGTACAATACTCGTATTTTCTAACTAGTTGCAAAAATGAAACGGTGCACTTACGCTGCCCGTTCTGTAGGGTATAAACGTTCCAGGTATTACCATTGACTTAAGTTTTCTATCACAACGTACACGGTTCCTCTATTAACCAAAATAAAAATATATATATATATATATATTTCGGCAATTGCATTTCGTGTAACAATTGGCTAATTCTATTTAATTTCAATTGGATATTTGTTACATAAGAATGGTTTAAAATGATTTAACATGCTCTTCTTCTCTTTATTTTTTTTTTGTCTTTCTAGAATGCTTTCGGATAATCCTCTAAAGACAATAGCACCTGAGATATCTAGATTTCGCTCTGTTAATTTAACAATGTAAGCTACTTGTCTGATTTATGCGGCAAACGTTTTTGTCAAGTTAAACCAAAAAGATTCGAAACATATTAAAATGAAAAAAAAACCAGCATGCTTCATGTTTTGTTTAATTTAACTTTCGAATGGTTGTTCACAATCTCAGAAGAAAATTAAATTCTGACGTTTCGAACAAACTGTTTCAGTCAAAAACAATGGCAAACAATAGCCTTTTCTTATTGTAGCTTTGTTTGGCTTTAGTGGCTTGATGAGCATTACCTAATTCAAAACTGTAAACTGCATACAATAAATGATGCTATGTTATGAGAATCATTTTCTGGTCAACATTTACTTCTGAATAGTACTAGTCCATTGTCAATAGAATTTAAAATAGACGACATGGCCAATCCTTTTCATTTGGTTTACATATTAACGATGATCATCCAAGACAGTCTCTAGTCCATAGTTAAAGAAACGTATACTAACAGTATACACCCCATTCATTCTATCAAACATGTTTTTCACTGACATGACAGGTTGGAAACGCCTTTTTTTCTGATAACGGAAATAAAACGTTTTCAGTTAATTTAAAACCTTTTTCCTTATTGAAAATAGATTAATATAAATCAGGTCAAGTTTGGCTATGTGTCAACTAAGAAAATATTGCTTTTTCGTGGAATCATACCTATGTTTTCCTTGACTATTCATCGTCCTCTTTCAGATATTTGCTACGAACGAAGCTGAAGGCATTAAGCTTTGACTCCATTATCGACCCCAACGTTCGAGATTTTAAACTGTGACGTATTCTACTTATATTTAATACTTACTCCCACTGGACTTATAAGACATGAAATTTGATCATGCCGCCTTTCTTTATGAGATATTTCATCGTCACTATTATCAAACGCTTGTCTTGGGGAAAACATTAGATATATCTTTCGAAGATAACCTTTAAATAAAGTTAATTTGCGAGTCCTATCGCCGACATGAGTCCTGATTAAAAATAGAAATGGTATCATATACCTGATTTCTGTGTTTCAATTAAATACCCTTGGCAATCGAAAACGCAAAAGAGGGACCAGTGTAAATGTTAAAGCAGCCCTTGTATACCTTTTTGCAGGGTTCTGTGGAAAAGAACACCAAGAACACTAAAATATTATTCCATTGGCCAGCATGCAATATACCTGTCAGTATATTATAATACGTAAATGACCCATTTGGTTTGTAACTTTGGATTAAATTTCTAGTCAAG
Organism: Oculina patagonica; assembly: GCF_052425735.1. NCBI lineage: Eukaryota > Metazoa > Cnidaria > Anthozoa > Scleractinia > Oculinidae > Oculina > Oculina patagonica. Next base: position 15,907,980 of record NC_135770.1, on the reverse strand, counting down.
GTTTATTTATAAATATAAATTTTGCATCATAATAGATCCTAATAAACTTTATAAAATAATTAAGATAGTACACGCGCTCTCAATGGTCGATTGGTGAGTTTAGATGAAAGTATGTAAACACGGTTGTGGCGTCACGCTTTCTGTGCTACCCGGCACAATTTAAAAACATTTTGAAACTGTCAAAAAGACTTGTTAGGTAATTTCAATGGAAAACAATACCAAATTTTGATATGTGTTCCGGCTTTTTTCTTCCCATATGAGCGAAAAAAAAAACGAAAGAAAGAAAAACCACAGCGCTTTGCCTGCTTCGATGATCGTAAGCTAGACAACCTCGAGCTCGTGGAGGGAGCTCAAGCAAACGACAAAACATTTTTCAAGTAAATTTTTGCATTTAAGTACTACAATAAATTTCCCTATAAGACATTCTTTATTAGAAAAAATACACGTAAACGCACACGAACTATATGTTACAAACTGTAAATCTTTAAATTCAAACTTTGCACGGCCGATCGGTTGCCGTCTTTTGCCGTCAAATCTGCTTAAAATGACGCTTAAAATGTATTTTCTCTGAGACGTTCTCAGCGTAACAATTCTACTGTTACGTTGGCAATAATAGTCGTGAACTTTTTTCATTCGAAATGGGCTTCGGGAAGAGGAAAAAATAAAGATATTTGACAGAAAACCAAAGCAGAATTTGATGTCAATAGGTTTATTCTACGCTTGAAGTACATTAAAAAGACGGAGGAAATGACAATAGAAGAAACTGGACTCGTTTAGATCGCTATCTCAACAATTCACCACACAATAAAGGCATGCCATTCCTACCGACCTCGCTAGATCCGCAGTTTGTGTTGTGATTCCAATTTATCCAGCAAAACTTCACAAGGCACGATGAGACTTTTGTTATCGGGCTGCCAAATCATTCAGGCAAGTTCACTTCACTTTAAAGAGCGATCAACTCCTCACCTTGAAGTTCTTTCCTTACAGAGCCGTATTTTTTAGCATTTCGTTTAGTTTTTGCCAAACTTTCCGTATCTTTCTGCAAGATTTACGTGGAATCACTTTCATCGACACGGCGCTACTTGCCACAAATTTTACTTGAACTCTTATAACACGAATTTTGATTAGTTCATGTGTTATCAAATGCGCGTTTTGAGAAAATCTATTTCAATCAAGAAGTAAATAAACCAAATCCCCTTCATTTGCCGAATTATTTTTGAGAGATATTTTGATGGGTGGCTGGGAGAATTCTCGAAAGTTATGCAAACCACTGTCTCGAATTCTCCCAACCCCCCTCGTGTTTAGATGAGGCTATGTAAACACGGAAAAAGTCCTCTATTGCTTAAGTCGCAAAAATACTTTGTCAAGTTAGTTAGTTAGTTAGTTAGGTAGTTAGTTAGTTCGTTCCTTGTTCAGATCTCGATTTCTTTAATTTGTTACATCTTTAATTAAGCTTTCTTTAGCTGTTTTTTTTTAACGAACACGTTATGATGTGATGTAAAGAAATCTCCAAATCACTTTTAAAATTGTGTGAAAAATCTTTATTAGCCTATGCAGAGTGCCTTTTTAACTTTTTATTAATTTTATCACCTAGGAATCCTCACAGCTCACACAAAGAAGCTATCAAAGTGGATTCAAAATCGAAATCGATCAATGAACGGTATATTGACGCACTGTTGGCCTCAGGATTCAGACAAGTACCTCACAATAGTACGATATACAAAGCATTTCTACCATGTCCACTGGGAACGTTTGTCAACTCTTCCTCGAAAGGATATCAAGGATGCATAGAATGCTCTCCTGGTAACTTAAATTCGTCTTGACACTTGTCGGGCTTTTAGATACAGTGATACAGTATCTGTACGGTTAAATAAGAATTGTGCGCTTAGGGAGATATCTTTATGCTTGTATATTTGTTTTGTTCTATTTTTTGTTGTTGTTGTTGTCATTTCTGTAAACGCAACCATTTGATAAGACATCAGTAATAAAACAATGCTTTATCTTTTTTTCTCGGCCTTTTTTAAGCAAAACGTTTATAGAGCTGCACCTTTAGAAAGGCAATGTTCTGGGGAGATACTTATATTACGATGGACCAGCTTCCCGACCAATGAGAGTAGCAATACTCCAAGCCAGGCACTAACAACTTCACTTCACTGATTCATTTGGTTGTAACAGACTTGACATGTTCGTCAAAACCAAGGGCATAGCTCATTTTTTTTTTCGCTCATATTTTGTACACTGGGTCGCTCTAATCTCATAAATATGCTAAGGATGTTCGTCTACTCAAATATTATCCCATTTGAAATGCTGAAAATTGTTGACGGTATATTTTAACACGACGTCAGCAATTGTCAATATTCGTAGCTTTGCCGAGTCAGCACGCTTTGACGAATCGCTCGCCTTAAAACTCTTTCTTCTGAGCGTTAGCCCGAGTATAGAAATTGGGGACATTTTAAAGTATTCAGAAATATCGCCGCGTAGAACAAACGTTTCGAAAAATATTGTATAAACCAAAGAGTAAAGTATCGGTTAAGTGCGCAGCCGGGATCGTTTTTGTGATATTTATAGTAATCAAGTTCTTGGTAACCATTATCAGCGTCAGCTTTTGTCTTCAGATGGCGACGCTTACTATGATCCAGTTGGGGGAAAGCAATCCGGCATGTTCACAGTGACGAAGTGCTGCCATTCAACCTGGGACCTGTTGCTAAGAATTACTGAGGTCCAGAAATGTCGAGGACTAACGATTTTCCGTCGGAAAATTGTTGAACAATATGTTTTTTTTTCTAAAAGGCATATCTGTTTGGAAATTTTTCCTTTGAAAGACAAACTGCTTTAATTTGTGGGCTCGCCCAGGATCTCAAAAAGGCCAAGCTGCTCTGCAAGCCCCTCCTCTGCTCCTCCCGACCTCGAGTGACCATGACTTTTTTTCCTGGATGTCAGAAAATC